>NC_133326.1:10584464-10626365 GCF_042186555.1 Aquarana catesbeiana | reverse complement strand
ATCTAGTGGAACCAATTACCTTCTGAAATCACCTAATTAGTAAATAGAGTCCACCTGTGTGTCATTTAATCTCAGTATAAATACAGCTGCTCTGTGAAGCCCTCAGAGGTTTGTTAGAGAACCTTAATGAACAAACAGCATCATGAAGGCCAAGGAACACACCAGACAGGTCAGGGATAAAGTTATGGAGAAGTATAAAGCAGGGTTAGGTTCTAAAAAATCTCACGGAGCTCTGTTCAATCCATCATCAGAAAATGGAAAGAGTATGGCACAACTGCAAACCTACCAAGACATGGCCGTCCACCTAAACTGACCGGCCGGGCAAGGAGAGCATTCATCAGAGAAGAGCCAAGAGGTCCATGGTAACTCTGGAGGAGCTGCAGAGATCCACAGCTCAGGTGGGAGAATCTGTCCACAGGACAACTATTAGTCGTGTTCTCCACAAATCTGCCCTTTATGGAAGAGTGACAAGAAGAAAGACATTGGGGAAAGAAAGTCATAAGAAGTCCTGTTTGTAGTTTGTGAGAAGTCATGTGGAGGACACAGCAAACATGTGGAAGAAGGTGATCTGGTCAGATGAGACCAAAATGTAACTTTTTGGCCTAAAAGCAAAACGCTATGTGTGGGGAAAACTAACACTGCACATCACCCTGAACACACCATCCCCACCGTGAAACATGGTGGTGGCAGCATCATGTGGTGGGGATGCTTTTCTTCAGCAGGGACAGGGAAGCTGGTCAGAGTTGATGGGAAGATGGATGGAGACAAATACAGGACAATCTCAGAAGAAAACCTGTAATGCCGCGTACACACGGTCGGATTTTCCAATGGAAAATGTCCGATCGGAGCGTGTTGTCGGAAATTCCGACCGTGTGTGGGCTCCATCGGACATTTTCCATCGGATTTTCCGACACACAAAGTTGGAGAGCAGGAGATAAAATTTTCCGACAACAAAATCCATTGTCGGAAATTCCGATCGTGTGTACACAAATCCGACGGACAAAGTGCCACGCATGCTCAGAATAAATAAAGAGATGAAAGCTATTGGCCACTGCCCCGTTTATAGTCCCAACGTACGTGTTTTACGTCACCGCGTTTAGAACGATCGGACTTTCCGACAACTTTGTGTGACCGTGTGTATGCAAGACAAGTTTGAGCCAACATCCGTCGGAAAAAATCCTAGGATTTTGTTGTCGGAATGTCCGATCAATGTCCGACCGTGTGTACGAGGCATTAGAGTCTACAAAAGACTTGAGACTGGGGCGGAGGTTCACCTTCCAGCAGGACAACGACCCGAAACATCCAGCCAGAGCTACAATGGAATGGTTTAGATCAAAGCATATTCATGTGTTAGAATGGACCAGTCACAGTCCAGACCTAAATCACATTGAGAATCTGTGGCAAGACTTGAAAATTGCTGTTCACAGACGCTCTCCATCCAATCTGACAGAGCTTGAGATATTTTACAAAGAAGAAGAATGGGCAGAAATGTCCCTCTTTAGATGTGCAAAGCTGGTAGAGACATCCCCAAAAAGACTTGTAGAGAAAGGGGGTTCTACAAAGTATTGACTCCGGGGGCGCCATACAAATGCCCCTCCCCCACACTTTTCACATATTTATTTGTATCATTTATCATTTTCCTTCCACTTCACAATTATGAGCCACTTTGTGTTGGTCTATCACACAAAATCCCAATAAAATACATTTATGTTTTTGGTTGTAACATGAGAAAATGTGGAGAATGTCAAGGGGTATGAATACTTTTTCAAGGCACTGTATTTAAATTTTAGCATATTTAAAAAAAAAAAGTGTTAGTTTCTGTTATAGTTTTTCGGCATCCTGAATTTTTGATTTCAGGCCAGAATTTTAGTTTCAGTGCACCACTACCTGGCATGAATCGCTTTTCAGAGGCATGTTTGTTTTTTTTTTTTAAAAAGGTGAAAGAACCCTTTAAAGCAGGCATGTCCAAAGTCCGGCCCGTGGGCCGGTTTCATGCAATTTGTAAATATATAGCTTTTGTGGCCTCCAACAAATCCCCGAGCGTGGCTCAGGATTTGTTGGGGGGCCACAAAAGATATATACTGTACTTATCATTGGAGGGGACAGAGAGGGGGGCGGGACGAGCGTCGTCAGATTACATACATGAGAATCTCCAGTTTTTCTCTGCGGCGTCTGTAATAGGAAGTCCCGTCTCCTGGGCTGCCATTGGACGACTTTCCTGTCTATCATAGGAGGCGGGACTTTGTATTAAAGAGGCTGCCAAGTAAACAGGAGATTCTCCTTTATGTAATCTGTCGGCGCTCGTCCCGCCCCCTCCCTGTCCCCTCCGAGGCGGCAGATGGGCATCGATCAGGCTGCACTGATGGCAATGGTGAGGCTGCATTAACCACTTACGGACCGCCCGCCGTCCTTATACGTCGGTACTTTGTAGAGGAATATCGTTGTTATGATAGCAGTTAGCTGCCATAACCCCGGTATCCTCTTCTTCAGCGGGCGGTCCGCTACAAGATAAAAGTGGTCTCTGTGGCGGATTCACCACGACATTACTTTTATCGATGCCGGGAGAGGGGCCACCCTCCGCACTCCAGTGCCCTCCCTCCGCCGCTTACCGGAGCCGTCGGGAACGGCAGAGGCGATCGGATCCTCTCCCTGGCTTGGCATGGAGACAAGTGAGGGGGAAGATGGGACCCCACCCGTCTCCATATCATTGCAGGGCGGAAGCGACGTCAAAATGTCACTTCCGCCCATAGCTCTTAAGGGGACTTTTTTTTTTTTTTTCCAAATGATATTTAAATTTTTTTTTTTTTTTTTTTATTGCATTTTAGTGTAAATATTATTATTATACAAGATTTAATAATAATAATAATAATAATAAATATGAGATCTGAAGTCTTTTTGACCCCCCCAGATCTCATATTTAAGAGGTCCTGTCATACTTTTTTTTATTACAAGGGATGTTTACATTCCTTGTAATAGGAATAAAAGTGATTTTTTTTTTTAAAGAACACTGTAAAAATAAAAAATAAAAGGTAAAATAAATAAGAGAAAAAAATTATTTTAAACGCACCCCGTCCCGCCAAGCTCGCGCGCAGAAGCCAACGCATAACGTGAGTAAGCGCCCTCATACGAAAACGGCGTTCAAGCCACACATGTGAGGTATCGCCGCGATCGGTAGAGCGAGAGCAATAATTCTAGCCCTAAACCTCCTCTGTAACTCAAAACATGCAACCTGCAGAATTTTTTTTTAAACGTCGCCTATGGAGATTTTTAAGGGTAAAAGTTCGTCGCCATTCCACAAGCGGGCGCAGTTTTGAAGCGTGACATGTTGGGTATCAATTTACTCGGCGTAACATTATCTTTTACAGTATAAAAAAAAAATTGGGCTAACTTTACTGTTGTCTTATTTTTTTTTTTAATTAAAAAAAGTGTATTTTTTCCCCAAAAAAGTGCGCTTGTAAGACCGCTGCGCAAATACAGTGTGACGGAAAGTATTGCAACGACCGCCATTTTATTCTCTAGGGTGTTAGAAAAATAAATATGTTTGGGGGTTCAAAGTAATTTTCTTGCAAAAAAAAATTGTTTTTAATTTGTAAACACCAAGTCTCAGAAAGAGGCTCGGTCCTTAAGTGGTGAATGGCACTTGTGAGGCTGCATTCATGGCAATGGTGAGGTAAGTTTTTTTTCCTGAAACTTCCCTCTTATAGTGAAGGGGCGGTAAATAAGTTATATCCAAATAACACGCCCCGAGCTCATCCTCATGCCCCGTACACACGATCAGAATTTCCGTCAGAAAAAACTTGGATGGTTTTTCCGACGGGATTTCGCTCAAGCTCGCCTTGCATACACGCGGTCACACAAAAGTTCTCTGAACTTTTGACCGCCAAGAACGCGGTGACGTACGACGCTACGACGAGCCGAGAAAATGACGTTCAATGCTTCCGAGCATGCGTTTTTTTTGTGCGTCCGAATTGCATACAGATGAACGCAGTTTCGGACAGGAGCTTTTTCCGACCGAAAAATAGAGAACATGATCTCAATCTTTTGCTGGCGGGAATTCTGCCAGCAAAAGTCCGATGGAGCGTACAAACGGTCGCGTTTTCCGACCAAAAGCTCTCATCGGTCTTTTACTGGCCAAATTTCTGATCGTGTGTACGCGGCATCAGACTCTTCACCACACACAGCCACAAAGGCAGGAGAACTCTTGTTGGGCCGTGTATTTAGTTAATTTGCATTTAATTTTAATGGTTCAAAGAATGTCGGGCAAAACGGTCGTCCCTCACGCACGTTCACTTCATCAAATCTGGCCCTCTTTGAAAAAAGAAGTTTGGACACCCCGGCATTAAAGCCTTTGAAAGATGTGATTGGATGAGACGGTGTGATTTTGTTTCCACAGATATAATCCGGAACATTCGGGATCCAGAAAAGCCCGACACGTTAGAAGACCTGGACGTGGTGTCTGAGAGTTGTGTGACGGTGGAGGATCTGGATGATGAATGCTTCCTGGTGATCATAAAGTTCACCCCGACCGTCCCCCACTGCTCCCTGGCCACACTTATAGGTAGGAGAGCATCACCAATAGTGTCTTTTTTTTTTTTTTTCCATCTTTGTAATCCTAAAGCTGATCTCAGGGCAAAGAAAAAATAATCCCCAATCCCCCCACCACCCATAGCAGTGTCTTCTGCCATATCCCCCCCCCCACCACCACCACCACCCATAGTAGTATCCTCTGCCCCCCACCCATAGCACTGTCCTCTGCAATCCCCCCCCCCCCCCACGCACAGTAGTATCCTCTCTCCCCCAAATGGCAGTGTCCTCTGCCCCCCCCCCATAGTAGTGCCCCCCCACTATTCTAGTGCCCCACATAGCAGTGTCTTCTGTTATATCGCACCCCCCCCCCATACTAGTATCCTCTGCCCCCCCACCCCATAGCACTGTCCTCTGCAATCCCCCCCCCCCACGCACAGTAATATCCTCTGTCCCCCAAATGGCAGTGTCCTCTGCCCCCCCTCCCATAGTAGTGCCCCCCCACTATTCTAGTGCCCCACATAGCAGTGTCTTCTGATATATTGCCCCCCCCCCCATACTAGTATCCTCTGCCCCCCCCCCACCCATAGCACTGTCCTCTGCAACCCCCCCCCCCCCCACGCACAGTAGTATCCTCTGTCCCACAAATAGCAGTGTCCTCTGCCTCCCCATAGTAGTGCCCCCCCTAGCAGGGTCTTCTGTTATATCACCCCCATAGTAGTCCTGCGTCCCCCCCCTCGCAGTAGTTTCCTCTGTACCCCAACCCCAGTGGTGTCTTCTCAAGACACACCCCTCTCCGACACAGTACTGTCCTCTGCCCCCCCAAAGTAGTGTCCTCTGCCTCCCCATAGTAGTGTCCCCTGCCCCCACCCCCCCTTCTTAAAGCAGTGTACCTCTCCCCCCACTGTAGTGCACTCAACCCCCCCCCCCCTCCCCCATGGCAGTGTCTTCTGCCATATCCCCCCCCCCCCCCACACACAGTAGCATCCTCTGCTCCCTCATAGCACTGTCCTCTGCATTCCCGCTTCCTGGAGAGGGGTGTGTCTTGAGAAGACACCATTGGGTTGGGGTACAGAGGAAACTACTGTGGGGGGGGGACGCAGGACTACTATGGGGGCAATATAACAGAAGACCCTGCTGGGGGGGGGCACTACTATGGGGGGGCAGAGGACACTGCTATTTGGGGGACAGAGAATACTACTGTGGAGGGGGGGGGGATTGCAAAGAACAGTGCTATGGGGTGGGGGGGCAGAGGATACTAGTATGGGGGGCAATATAACAGAAGACACTGTTTTGAAGACAAAGTTTTGTAACTGAACCAATGCACAGCGGGTATAGAAAAGAATCCCCCCCCCCACCCCCCCTTAAGATAATCACATTTTGTTGCTTTGCAGCCTGAAATGAAGGCAGACACAGTTTTTGTTTTATCCAGCTGTATTTACTCAAAGCAACTTATAACATCCAAGTGAACGATATAACACCCAACATTTCAAAAACCGAATCCATGAGTTGGAGAAAGGATCACCTCCCTCCTAAAATGACTTGTAAACTCAATCAGGTGGAGCTAATCACCTTCTCAATGGCACACAACAGCATTTGACTTTCAGCTGTGATCAGCTGTGGTCATTTTGATTAGCTCAGCATGAAAAGAGCTTTTCCTGGAGCATTTCAGTCCCTGGTAGTGCAACTGAAGCAAACAATCAACTATGGGTGGCAAGACCCTGTCAGGCTCTCCTGGATAAAGTTATGGACAGGTACAAGTCAGGGGATGGATTCAAAGGCTCTATCAATGCCTAGAAGCAGAGTGAAGTCTATTATTATGAAGTGGAAGGTATTTGGTAGAACACAGACCCTCCCTGGATCAGGACATCGCTCCAAACTGGATGAAAGGGCCAGAAGGAAACTGGTCAGAGAGGCTGCCAAGAGGCCTACAGCAACTCTGACAGGCGCATGCACCGCCCGTACTCGCGCATGCACCGCCCGTACTCGCGCATGCACCGCCCGTACTCGCGCATGCGCCGCATGCACCGCCCGTACTCACGCATGCACCGCCCGTACTCGCGCATGCACCGCCCGTACTCGCGCATGCGCCGCATGCACCGCCCGTACTCGCGCATGCGCCGCATGCACCGCCCGTACTCGCGCATGCGCCGCATGCACCGCCCGTACTCGCGCATGCGCCGCATGCACCGCCCGTACTCGCGCATGCGCCGCATGCACCGCCCGTTCTCGCGCATGCGCCGCATGCACCGCCCGTTCTCGCGCATGCGCCGCATGCACCGCCCGTTCTCGTGCATGCGCCGCATGTACGGCGCAGCGCCGCACACTTCTGACCTTGCCAGTGCAACTGATAGTAGTGCAACTGAAGCAAACAATCAACTATGGGTGGCAAGACCCTGTCAGGCTCTCCTGGATAAAGTTATGGACAGGTACAAGTCAGGGGATGGATTCAAAGGCTCTATCAATGCCTAGAAGCAGAGTGAAGTCTATTATTATGAAGTGGAAGGTATTTGGTAGAACACAGACCCTCCCTGGATCAGGACATCGCTCCAAACTGGATGAAAGGGCCAGAAGGAAACTGGTCAGAGAGGCTGCCAAGAGGCCTACAGCAACTCTGACAAAGAGTGGTGGTTCCACTGGATTTTAGTTAGGGGTATCAGAGTAAAGGGGGCTGAATACAAATGTCCCCCCCCCCACTTTTCACATATTTGTAAAATACATTGAAAACCATTTATCATTTTCCTTCCACTTCACAATTATGGACCAACTTTGTGTTGGTCTATCACATAAAGTCCCAATAAAATACATTTACATTTTTGGTTGTAACATGACAAAATGTGGACAATTTTAAGGGGTATGAATACTTTTTCATGGCACTGTACACTTACCTGCTCTGTAATGGTTTTGCATAGAGCAGCCCCCATCCTCCTCTTCTGTGGTGCCCCCGCTGGAACTCCAGGCCCCTCCTGTTCATTGGTTGCCCCCTCGAAAAGCTTGCTTTCCCTGGAGGGGCACCTGTGCGGGCTCGCTCCTGACACGGCCCCGACCCCTGGGCTGGAGCCGCTGCACTCGTGCACATCGCTGGATCGGGCTCAGGTAAGAAAGAGCGGGGAGGGGTCTGGGGGGAGCTGCAGCACAGAAGGCTTTTCACCTTAATGCTTAGAATGATTTAAAGGTGAAAACCCCCCTGAGGCTTCACAACCACTTTACCTTCACTGATGTATAATATGTACATTTTGTTGCTGCGTTCGATGAATGAGGAGATCTCTGATGGTAATCTGTCTCTTCCTGTCCAGGTCTGTGTCTGAGGGTGAAGCTGCAAAGATGTTTGTCTTTTAAGCACAAGGTAAGGAACAGAGTTGTCTCTATAGTGTTCTATCTATGGCATAGTCTCTATAGTGTTCTATCTATGGTATTGTCTCTATAGTGTTCTATCTATGGTATTGTCTCTATAGTGTTCTATCTATGGCATTGTGTTCTATCTATGGCATTGTGTTCTATCTATGGCATTGTCTTTATAGTGTTATTTCTATGGCATTGTCTCTATAGTGTTCTATCTATGGCATTATCTATATAGTGTTCTATCTATGGCACTGTTGCGGTGTGTCAGTCTGACACACCGCAACTATGATCTAAGTAAAGGGTCTCTGACGAAGACTCTTTACCACACGATCAGCTGTGTCCAATCACGGCTGATCGCGATGTAAACAGGAAGAGCCGGTGATCGGCTTTTCCTCACTCGCGTCTGTCAGACTCGAGTAGAGGAGAGCCGATCGGCTGCTCCTCTGACAGGGGGGGGGGTCTGTGCTGATCAATTATCAGCGATGCCCACCCAGGACCACCAGGGACGCCACTAGGACCACCAGGGATGTCACCACAAGGTATGCCACCCTAGACCACCGGGGATGCCAATCAGTGCCTACAATGGGCATCACTGATTGGCAGGCATTATTGTTTGGCATCCATCAGTACCATACATAACAGTACATTAGTGCCGCCTATCAGTGCCCTTCCGTGCCGCCTATCAATGCCCATCCGTGCTGCCTATCAGTGTCACCTATCAGTGCCACATATCAGTGCCCATCAATGCCACCTCATTAGTGCCACCTCATCGTGCCCATCAATGCCGCCTTATCAGTGCCTGTCAGTGAAGGAGAAAACATACTTATATTAACGTTTTGTAACTGAAACCAAAAAAATATTTTTTCTTCAAAATTTTCTGTATTTTTTTTGTTTAGCAGAAAATAAAAAAACTGCAGAGGTGATCAAATACCACCAAAAGAAAACTCTATTTGTGGGAACAAAATGATAAAAATGTAGTTTGGGTACAGTGTTGTATGACCTCGTAATTGTCATTCAAAGTGCGACAGTACTGAAAGCTGAACATTGGTCTGGACAGGAACTTGTATAAGTGCCCTGTATTGAAGTGCTTAAAGGGGTTGTAAACCCTCGTTTGTTCTCTTTTTTTTTTTTTTTTTTTACTATTAAAATAACAAACATGTTATACTTACCTCCACTGTGCAGTCCGTTTTGCACAGAGTGGCCCCGATCCTCCTCTTCTGGGGTTCCCACGGTGGCGCTGGTGGGTCCTCCCCACATCGAGTGTCCACGTTTAGAGAAGCGCTCTCCTTGGTGGACACCCGTGCGGGCGCGCTCCCGAGTCCTGCATCTGTGTCCATTCGCACAGAATGCAGGACTTGGCTCCGCCCCCCATCATTGGATTTGATTGACAGCAGCGGGAGCCAATGGGTGCGCTGCTATCAATCTATCCAATCAGGACACGAGACACCAGCTAGAGATGGTGTGCTGGTTCCCGGACGGAGGATGACAGCGTTTAGGTAAGTAAAACCGGGGGGGGGGGGCTGCAGCACTACAGATGTTTTTTTCACCTTAAAGCGGAGTTCCCACTGTTAAAAAAAAATTATTTCTTAAGATACATATCTTTTGTTTCTAAGGCTTATTTATAGCACTCGTGTTTGTGTCATTAATTGGCGCCCGACTGCCGATTTCATAGAGAAATATATCTTATATTCCTCTTTCCTGGCAGTTTCCATAGTGCTTGTGGTGGGCATGTGAAGCCCTCAAGCACTATCTTCCGTGGTCTGGTGCAGCTGAGCGACCAGCATGTACCGCCCGTTTTCGCGCATGCACCGCCTGTACTCGCGCATGCACCGCCTGTACTCGCGCATGCACCGCCCGTACTCGCGCATGCACCGCCCGTACTCGCGCATGCGCCGCATGCACCGCCCGTACTCGCGCATGCGCCGCATGCACCGCCCGTACTCGCGCATGCGCCGCATGCACCGCCCGTACTCGCGCATGCGCCGCATGCACCGCCCGTACTCGCGCATGCGCCGCATGCACCGCCCGTTCTCGCGCATGCGCCGCATGCACCGCCCGTTCTCGTGCATGCGCCGCATGTACGGCGCAGCGCCGCACACTTCTGACCTTGCCATCACAACGGGCGGCGTTGGAAGTGCCCGCCCCCTTTGCGATGGCGACGAAGCCCTCAGTGCTGCCCAGGGACTTCTGGAAAAGGATGACAGACATCTCCCAGGAGCACTAGCGAGCACGGGCGCCGAGGGGTGTAGTAGAGGAGTGTATTTCTCCCATGGTTCAGAGAAGCAGGATCTCCCATTCTATGGATAGCGTAGGACCCACTGATCATGGGGTACTTTGACGCAGTAAGTGGGCTTAAGCCCCATATAGCAATATGGTGTGACTGAATATCCCCATATGTTTTGAAAATGTTCAGGTGTTTTGCAGGAGTTGCATGTCATTTTTGGATGTGTGCGCTGTAATATTTTGTTCTGTTTGTATGGTCTTGTGGCTGCACCATCTTTTAGGGTGTGCCCCCCCCCCCTCCAAATCTTTGTTTGTCTACTTTCCTTTTCTCGGCGCAAGCCACGCTCTCAGGCGCTTTTGATGTTTCCTCCACACACTCCGGTAATACCCTGTATTACCCTTGTAGACCAATGGGGGATGTACAGGGTAGGGTAGGCCGGTTGCTCACAGTAAAATATCGGCTCAGACAACGTAAAGTAGTGACAGGTTTAATCTAATAAGCTGTTATACAGAACAATGATGTCCTCCACTTCAAAGCAAACAAGTTCAGACTTCTCCATTAGTGCCGAGCCCAGCAACCCATCCCTGATCTCACCACAGTAACCTGAAATGGAATGTCATCCTGTAGTGCAGAGCTCGACAAAATTCAGGAGTCGGGTCGCCACGGCGACGGGAAATTGCGTCCTGGCACCTGGGCTACATTGCAGCAACGGTCTGGATTCCTCTCATGTGGCCCCCACCGCGGGTGTGCAGGCTAAGGTCGGGCTGGCCGGTAATTGAGGCGGGATACGCGCTCCTTTGTGCGAACCGGCGCCCTCCTCTGGTGGGCGGTGCTGTGATGAGTGCAGCTGAGGCCTTTACTTGTTTTCACTGCCCGCCTACCTCCGACATCTCCTTGCCAGTTTGACAGCAGGGGTTGTGGTTGTGGGCTTGATCTGTCACCCTTTCATTACTGACTCTGAGTGGACAGGAAGCGTTGCCTGCCAGTGCCGCCTATTAGCTGATCTGTGCCCATGAGCACTGCCTCATCAGTTCTGCCTATTAGTGCTTATCAGTGCCCATCAGTTCTGTCTATTAGTGCCCCCTCATCATTGCTTCCTCATCAGTGCCGCCTATCAGTTGCCCATCAGTGCAGCTGATTTGTGCCCATCAGTGCAGCTGATTTGTGCCCATCAGTTCAGCCTATTAGTGCCCATCAGTGCCACCTCATCAGTGCCGCCTATCGGTTGCCCATCAGTGCTCATCAGTGCAGCTGATCAGTGCCCATTAGTTCAGCCTATCAGTGCCCATCAGCACTGCCTCATCAGTGCTCATCAGTTCTGCCTATTAGTGCTTCCTCATCAGTGCCACCTATCAGTTGCCCATCGGTGCAGCTGATCAGTACCCATCAGTTCAGCCCATCAGTGCCCATCAGTTCTGCCTATTAGTGCTCATCAGTGCCACCTCATCGGTGCTTCCTATCAGTTGCACATCAGTGCTTATTAGTGCAGCTGATTAGTGCCCATCAGTTCTGCCTATTAGTGCCCCCTCATCAGTGCTTCCTCATCAGTGCCACCTATCAGTTGCCCATCAGTGCAGCTGATCAGTACCCATCAGTTCAGCCCATCAGTGCCCATCAGTTCTGCCTATTAGTGCTCATCAGTGCCACCTCATCGGTGCTTCCTATCAGTTGCACATTAGTGCTTATTAGTGCAGCTGATTAGTGCCCATCAGTTCTGCCTATTAGTGCCCCCTCATCAGTGCTTCCTCATCAGTGCCACCTATCAGTTGCCCATCAGTGCAGCTGATCAGTACCCATCAGTTCAGCCCATCAGTGCCCATCAGTTCTGCCTATTAGTGCTCATCAGTGCCACCTCATCAGTGCTTCCTATCAGTTGCCCATCAGTGCTTATTAGTGCAGCTGATCAGTGCCCATCAGTTCTGCCTATTAGTGCCCCCTCATCAATGCTTCCTCATCAGTGCCACCTATCAGTTGCCCATCAGTGCAGCTGATCTGTGCCCATCAGCACCGCCTCATCAGTGCCCATCAGTTTTGCCTATTAGTGCTTCCTCATCAGTGCCACCTATCAGTTGCCCATCAGTGCAGCTGATCAGTACCCATCAGTTCAGCCCATCAGCACCGCCAGTGCCGCCTATTAGCTGATCTGTGCCCATCAGCACTGCCTCATCAATTCTGCCTATTAGTGCTTATCAGTGCCCATCAGTTCCGGCTATTAGTGCCCCCTCATCATTGCTTCCTCATCAGTGCCGCCTATCATTTGCCGCTGCCCATGATCGGTGCCCATCAGCACTGCCTCATCAGTGCCCATCAGTTCTGCCTATTAGTGCTTCCTCATCAGTGCCACCTATCAGTTGCCCATCAGTGCAGCTGATCAGTACCCATCAGTTCAACCCATCAGTGCCCATCAGCACCGCCAGTGCCGCCTATTAGCTGATCTGTGCCTCATCAGTTCTGCCTATTAGTGCCCCCTCATCATTGCTTCCTCATCAGTGCCGCCTATCAGTTGCCCATCAGTGCAGCTGATTTGTGCCCATCAGTGC
This sequence comes from Aquarana catesbeiana, assembly GCF_042186555.1. NCBI lineage: Eukaryota > Metazoa > Chordata > Amphibia > Anura > Ranidae > Aquarana > Aquarana catesbeiana. Next base: position 10,613,735 of record NC_133326.1, on the reverse strand, counting down.
AGCTGATTTGTGCCCATCAGTTCAGCCCATCAGTGCCCATCAGTTCAGCCTATTAGTGCCCATCAGTGCCACCTCATCAGTGCCGCCTATCAGTTGCCCATCAGTGCTCATCAGTGCAGCTGATCAGTACCCATCAGTGCCCATCAGCACCTCCTCATCAGTGCCCATCAGTTCTGCCCATCAGCACCGCCAGTGCCGCCTATTAGCTGATCTGTGCCCATCAGCACTGCCTCATCAGTTCTGCAGCTGATCAGTACCCATCAGTTCAGCCCATCAGTGCCCATCAGCACCGCCTCATCAGTGCCCATCAGTGCCACCTTATCAGTTGCCCATCAGTGCAGCTGATCGGTGCCCATCAGCACTGCCTCATCAGTGCCCATCAGTTCTGCCCATTAGTGCTTCCTCATCAGTGCCACCTATCAGTTGCCCATCAGTGCAGCTGATCAGTACCAATCAGTTCAGCCCATCAGTGCCCATCAGCACCGCCTCATCAGTGCCCATCAGTTCTGCCTATTAGTGCTCACCAATGCTTCCTATCAGTTGCCCATCAGTGCTTATTATTGCAGCTGATCAGTGCCCATCAGTTCTGCCTATTAGTGCCCCCTCATCAGTGCTTCCTCATCAGTGCTGCCTATCATTTGCCCATCAGTGCAGCTGATCAATGCCCATCAGCACTGCCTTATCAGTGCCCATCAGTGCTTATCAGTGCAGCTGATCAGTGCCCATCAGTTCTGCCTATTAGTGCCCCCTCATCAGTGCTTCCTCATCAGTGCCACCTATCAGTTGCCCATCAGTGCAGCTGATCTGTGCCCATCAGCACCGCCTCATCAGTGCCCATCAGTTCTGCCTATTAGTGCTTCCTCATCAGTGCCACCTATCAGTTGCCCATCAGTGCAGCTGATCAGTACCCATCAGTTCAGCCCATCAGCACCGCCAGTGCCGCCTATTAGCTGATCTGTGCCCATCAGCACTGCCTCATCAATTCTGCCTATTAGTGCTTATCAGTGCCCATCAGTTCCGGCTATTAGTGCCCCCTCATCATTGCTTCCTCATCAGTGCCGCCTATCAGTTGCCGGTGCCCATGATCGGTGCCCATCAGCACTGCCTCATCAGTGCCCATCAGTTCTGCCTATTAGTGCTTCCTCATCAGTGCCACCTATCAGTTGCCCATCAGTGCAGCTGATCAGTACCCATCAGTTCAACCCATCAGTGCCCATCAGCACCGCCAGTGCCGCCTATTAGCTGATCTGTGCCTCATCAGTTCTGCCTATTAGTGCCCCCTCATCATTGCTTCCTCATGAGTGCCGCCTATCAGTTGCCCATCAGTGCAGCTGATTTGTGCCCATCAGTGCAGCTGATTTGTGCCCATCAGTTCAGCCCATCAGTGCCCATCAGTTCAGCCTATTAGTGCCCATCAGTGCCACCTCATCAGTGCCGCCTATCAGTTACCCATCAGTGCTCATCAATGCAGCTGATCAGTACCCATCAGTGCCCATCAGCACCTCCTCATCAGTGCCCATCAGTTCTGCCCATCAGCACCGCCAGTGCCGCCTATTAGCTGATCTGTGCCCATCAGCACTGCCTCATCAGTTCTGCAGCTGATCAGTACCCATCAATTCAGCCCATCAGTGCCCATCAGCACCGCCTCATCAGTGCCCATCAGTGCCACCTTATCAGTTGCCCATCAGTGCAGCTGATCGGTGCCCATCAGCACTGCCTCATCAGTGCCCATCAGTTCTGCCCATTAGTGCTTCCTCATCAGTGCCACCTATCAGTTGCCCATCAGTGCAGCTGATCAGTACCAATCAGTTCAGCCCATCAGTGCCCATCAGCACCGCCTCATCAGTGCCCATCAGTTCTGCCTATTAGTGCTCATCAATGCTTCCTATCAGTTGCCCATCAGTGCTTATTATTGCAGCTGATCAGTGCCCATCAGTTCTGCCTATTAGTGCCCCCTCATCAGTGCTTCCTCATCAGTGCTGCCTATCATTTGCCCATCAGTGCAGCTGATCAATGCCCATCAGCACTGCCTCATCAGTGCCCATCAGTGCTTATCAGTGCAGCTGATCATTGCCCATCAGTTCAGCCCATTAGTGCCCATCAGTGCCACCTATTAGTACCACCCATCAGAGCAGCCTATCAGTGCGGCATCATCAGCGCACATCAGTGAAGGAGAAAAATTACTTTATTTCTTTATTACTTATGCTTTAACAAATTTTTAAAAAGTTTTATGTTTTTTCTTTTTTTCATTTTTGGTCTTTTTTCGCTTGGCGCCAGAGGCGAGCAATGTCTATTGCCAGACGCCCCAGACGTAAAGTTCCGGGCGCCGGGCAGCTGATTTTAAAAAATTACTGGCTCCTAACTTTTTTAGCTGGCTCCTTGATTCCAAGCAAATTTGTCAAACCGCACTGTAGTGTATTGTCCTTTACAAACCCAAGAATCCCCACCTACGTTCCTGCTGGGGGGATACCTTTGTGTTTGGAAGGAGCTGAAGAAAGTATGACTTTTTATTTCCCTCGGAGTCTGACCTATCCTTCATTGCAGAATTCTAGCAGAGTTGATTTCCTTTGATAGTCTTCACTTCTTTACATCGGGAGATTCATAACATTAAATGAAGTCTAGTAGGAAGTTACTATTTGTGTATTTTACTGTAAGGATTCTGTCTCTTTAAATCTAAACCCTAAAACTAACAATGTTGGTAAACTGCAGTATTATGTTGTAAAGCGCTGCACAAACTGTTGACGCTACATAAATCCTGTATATTAATAGTATACTTTTACTCTTTTGGGTTTAGCTACACTGTAACAATTGGGTACGGTTGGCATTGCTGTTGCTCTTACCAACCACCAGATGGCAGTGTGCTCTCTAATATAATGAATGGAAAACCCATTGAGAGTGTGGCATGCCATCCCCGCACATTGATTTAACCTGTTAGGTGCTGATGGATTGAGCACATTGCAAGCAAAAAAAGAGGAATAAATGACAAATCCTGGTTTCACACACCCACAGTTCTGGCACTGACGTTTGGACCGCAGGGTTGTCTGGCAAGTTTGCTGCATTCCAAGCTCTTGCAGACACTGGTGAAGTCCTGACCTGTATTTTTTTTTGCCAGGTTTTCTGTGGAAAATTAATGTCATTTAATCCTTCCAAAAACAATGTATTACAATGAGCCAGACCTATACCTGCCATAAGGTTTCTGCCTTTTGTTTTGATCCCACCATCTCCTGCAGTGGGTGAGTTCATGTCCTTCTGCTTTTTCCAGCTGGAGATCTATATTTCCGAAGGGACGCACTCGACGGAGGAGGATAGTAAGTAACGGCTTCCTTTCCTAACAGGGCAATGGGCAGAGGGAACAGCATGCTGCTCTTGAGATAGGAGTTTGTGCTTTACTAGACAAGTGTAGTTGGGGGGGGGGGGGTTTGTCCAAGACCTGCAGCTCAGCAGAGATAACCTTTAGCCTGAGACCTTTGTCTGTTGTAGATTGGGGATATTTAAAGAACCTGCAGAAGCTTCCTATTAAACATACGCGCATGCATTGCCATGCTATTCCTTTATATCTGCTGCCTAGAATAAGTGCAGTTTGATATCTGACCAGAAAAGATGCGCACACCACTTTATTGGAGTTTCACTTCTGATGACCTTTTTATATGTGTAATAATATGATGAATGACCCTTTCATGATGGCAGGTTTGTCCTTCAAGCTCTAAGTCCATAGGTCACTTTTGGGAGCAACAGATCTGTTGATATTCCTAGAATGAGGTCTGTGTATTTACTTGGAACACACAGTCTATGCCCAGGAGCTGGTCACCCTGGCCTTGTGGGCTGTGATCCAAACCACCTGCAGCCTTCACCGCCAACTGAGTCTAATTGGTGAAGAGCAACAGAAGCTAAGATGCGCAACGCAGAAAGCTATATAAATGAGTTAATTAGATCAAAATAAACTGTTGTGTCCTGCAAACTAATCAAGGTTGCCCATAAGGAGGTGTCCATCCAACTAATGTAGACTGAACCATCATTGAGTGGACTGAACCATTAGTGAGGGGACAGTTGAGCGGACAGTTGAGTGGACTGAACCATCATTGAGCGGACAGTTGAGTGGACTGAACCATCATTGAGCGGACAGTTGAGTGGACTGAACCATCATTGAGCGGACAGTTGAGTGGACTGAACCATCATTGTGCGGACAATTGAGTGGACTGAACCATCATTGAGTGGACTGAACCATCATTGTGCGGACAATTGAGTGGACTGAACCATCATTGAGCGGACTGAACCATCATTGTGCGGACAATTGAGTGGACTGAACCATCACTGAGCGGACAGTTGAGTGGACTGAACCATCACTGAGCGGACAGTTGTGTGGACTGAACCATCACTGAGCGGACAGTTGTGTGGACTGAACCATCACTGAGCGGACAGTTGTGTGGACTGAACCATCACTGAGCGGACAGTTGTGTGGACTGAACCATCACTGAGTGGACAGTTGTGTGGACTGAATCATCATTGAATGGTTTGAGCCATTATTGAGTAGGCTGAACTATTACCGAGAGGATAATTGAGTGGACTAAACCATCATTGAGTGATCTGCGCCCTCATTGAGTGGACAATTTGAGTGGACTGAGCCATCGTTGAGTGGACTGAGCCATCGTTGAGTGGACTGAGCCATCGTTGAGTGGACTGAGCCATCGTTGAGTGGACTGAGCCATCGTTGAGTGGACTGAGCCATCGCTGAGTGGACTGAGCCATCGCTGAGTGGACTGAACCCATTGAGTGGTTTAAACCATTATTGAGTGGACTGAACCATTATTGAGCGGACAGTTGAGAGGACTAAACCAGCATTGAGTGAACTGCGCCCTCATTGAGTGGACTAAACCATCGTTGAGTGGACTGAACCATTATTGAGTGGACAATTGAGTGGACAGAACATTCATTGCGTGGAGTGAACCATCATTGAGTGGTTGGATGGGCACCTTTTATTAGTTTGCAGGACACAACCATTTATTTCATACCTACTACACCAGCATAATTGCACCCATGGCCTTTTAAATGGGCATATAGATGATGATACCACATTTATTACGCTTATAACACATTGTCCATTATAGGGTTCACACATTTTTTTTATCCAACAATCCACATGTGGACTCAACACGTTTCGAATGATCTTCTTCAGGAGATCATGTGAATAGTATCAAAAGAATGGAACCCAATATCTTAAAATGAAAAATATGCAAGATCTGCCTGAACCAAATTGGTGTTGAAACACCTTTTTCAAAAGGGGGCCACAAAAAAGTGGTGAAGGGCAGAAGAACATCAAATTCTCAACCCAGGGACACAATCACATACGTACAGCCCTGTATTGTTCCAGTTTCTAAAAGGGTGACTCTCCCATGTTTTTAACAGTTTAAATATTAGTATAACGCTGCCCATAAGGGATTCTAGGTAGTTTATAATATCCACATAATCGATCATGAGGTGCAGCAGGTCATCCAGCGTATCCAGACAGACTGGGGTAGATTTACTAAAACTGATGTCATTATCTAAAAGTCTATGGCTACAATTGTGTTGGTGTAGTATGTACAAATTTATAGGATGTGGGCATATAGAACACAGAAAACACTTTTTTGTTTATTTCGGACCTAATTAACGAATTTACCTTTATACGTTTGTGTGCTGCACAACTTGGTTACTGTATTTACCTGGAAGCAGCAAATCCTGAATGGGACACTTACCTGCATGAGCACAGGGAGACCTTTTACATTTTTTATTTTATCGCTTTTATTGCAGTTGGCAGCAACAGGTCCTCTTTACCGAGACATCGGGGGTCTATTAGACCCCAGATCTCTCCTCTGCCCTTAAAAGCATTGGATCAAACTGAGACCCCCTTACACCACATGTAAAAGAGATCCAGTGACTCTACAGCCGCTGGATCACTTTTACTCTACATGATTGACCATCGAAGGCTGAAAAGATTGATACCAGGATCATAGTTGCAGCTAAAGCCCTGGCCCCAGTATAACCCCTCAACCCGAGGATGTACGGGTATGTCCTACAGGCAGGAAAAGTGGCTAATTAAGTTTACCCAACCCCCAGGGGTTAAAGGGAGGGACTTCCAGCTGCCCCATTTCTGGACAAAGCGATGTAGCAAAGTTTGAAGCTAAAGCTTCAAACATCTGAAGCCTAAAGCGAGAAATCTTCTTGTATCTCAACTCTTAAGATATTTAAAAGGGCCAAATAATTCAGACGCATGATCAGTTGTGGATTTTGTATCTTCATTATGTGTCACGTCTAAGTAACTTTGAATTTTTTTTTCTCCAAGTCAACAAGCAGATCAATGACAAGGAGCGAGTGTCCGCGGCCATGGAGAACCCCAATCTCCGGGAGATAGTGGAGCAGTGTGTGACGGAGCCGGATTAGAGCGGGGGACATCTGCACTTAAGTAGATTAACATCTGCTAGGAGAGTCACTTCTCCCAGGAGGCAACGCATGGACGTTCAGAACATTTTTATTAATGATCTCAGGGCAGCATTTTTGCTGGAGCCTGCATGGATGGCAGTGCTGTGGGGTGGAAAATTCTTAAGCTGGAGAAGAGATTCCATAGACTACTGCAGACTCCATTGTGGGACAACTGAACCTGTCAGTCAGCCTTCTGGAGGCTTAAATGGTACTTCCTCTAAACACCTTCCGGTAGAAGTGATTGGGTTATGTACATGTCACTCAGTTTTGTTCTACCAGATCCCATAGTTTATAAACAATCAAATGCTATTGGTTGGGCTTGATGACTTAGCCTTGGCAGTTCTACCACAAAATCCGAGGCCACCACCAGTGGAGACAATACCCTTCCCAACTGGAAAATCCAAGTGAAAGGAACAAGAAGAGCGCTAAATGGTTGTCTTAAAGCAGGACTCAGGTAAATCCCCCAACATTTAACTATACTTAAACAGTCCGATAGGTCCTCAAGGTCCCACCTTGGCATCTTCTCCCTGGCTTCTTCTGGTTGCCGGTCTTTCATTTTACACATTAGTTCTGCTTTAAGCGTCCCATAGTCGTTTATTTAAGACAAACCCATAGTCACGCTAAGTTCCGGTTTGGAATGAAACACGTAAGTGCAGCAGGTGGTTTTTCTCTGTATCGGGTGATACTAATAAAGTATCTTGGACTCTTTTGATGTTGAGATGCTCCATTTTTCTTCTTTTGCCTTTGATGTTACCAGACCATCCTGGAGCCAGCATCCTCTGGTCGGGGGAATGAAAGCCGTGCAGTGGAGTCGTTGGGATTAACTCCATAATCATTTATATAAGGCAAAGCCGTAGGCACTCTGACTAAGCTCTGTTTGGAGTAAAACACGTAAGACACGTAGGTAGATTTTCTCAGTATCGGGTGATGCCAACCAGTGCCTTTTGGATACTTTGAAGTTGAGCTGCTCCATTTTTCTTCCTTTGCCCTTTGGAGCCAGTATCTTCTGGTCGGATGGGTAGTGAGGAAAGCCTTGTAGCAGAGTGGTTGGGATTTACTCCATAATCATTTTATTGTTGGTTAAAACCAAGACAACCGTAAAAGATAGCCAACGAATTTTGGGGGCCAACAATTGCCCTTTACAAGGCTTATATGGAAAGATGACCAAGCTTCCTATAGGACTCGCAGCTGTCCAGTGCAACGAGTTATTTCACGCCTGATGCTATATAACACATTGCAGATGATTTTTTTTGATTGCCATCTTTCCATATAACCCCCGAAGAAGGGGGATTGTTGCGTTCCCCCCCCCCCCCCCCCCCCCTGAAATGTGTTGACCAACTTTTACCTTCCTGTTATCTCAGTTTTGCTATCAATAAATGCTTATGTACTCTTAAGACAACCTTCTGGCGCTCTTCTCGTTGTTTTCACATGGATCCCATCGTTTGGCTTTCTTCACTGAGCTCCCACTGCCTCCCTCTTCCTCCATTAGAACTATATAGAAGCTGTAGGAAAATGGGAACCCTTTATATCCTTGCTATGGATCTTCCCTAACAACAATGTACACTCAGCTCATCTCCCTCCGCTAAAAAAGCATTAAAGCCTACGTTTACCTCAAACAAATCGGCACAAGGGACACGACTTGCCTTCACTGAGATATGTCCCTTGTGCTGCTGTGTCCTCATTTTGCCAACGTTTAGGAAATGAATAGACTCCCATAGGTTGGTGTGTAAATTGCCATCATCCCTTAAAGGAATTTGAAAATAGAAAACCTCAAAGATGGGATTTTAAAGGCAATTTTGGAAAAAAAATAATAAACAAAATTATATATATATAAAAATATAAAAAATATATGATATATAAAAAGTGTGTGTGTGTGTGTGTGTGTGTGTGTGTGTGTGTGTGTGTGTGTGTGTGTGTGTGTATGTATGTATATATATATATATATATATATATATATATATATATATATATATATATATATATATATATATATATATATATATATATATATTATTTATTATATATCATATATTTTTTTATATTTTATATATATATAATTTTGTTTATTATTTTTTTTTTTCCAAAATTGCCTTTAAAATCCCATCTTTGAGGTTTTCTACTTTCCATTTCGGCAACGTTTTCTTCTGCATCCCCACCCCCACCTCTGTAATCTCCCAGTGCAGTGGGGATGAATAGAACTAAGGGGCCGTGACAGGAACTCATGAAGAGTGCTTATGCCCACCCTTTCTGCCCCCCCCCCCCTTCATTCATAGAAGCTTTACTATAGATTCTATGAAACTGGATCTATGGGGGGGGGGGGCAGATGATTGAAGGCTCCCCCTCCTCCATTCATAGATCCAGTTTCATTCCTGGAAGCTGTACTGGCGGCTCCTATGAATGGAGCAGCTGGGTGGAGAGGGCGGGCAGTGTTAGGCACTCTTGTTTAGTTTTATTAACCCCCCCCCCCTTCTGCTTTAGAAGGTTATGGTGTGGTGGTTTGGGGGGGGGTTATTGGAGAAGGAAGAATGAAACATGGTCTATGAATGGAAGGGGGGGGCGGCTTTTAATAATATGCCTGTCCTCCATTCATGGATCTTGTTGTTCCATTCATAAAAGCCATACCACAGCTTCCAAGAATGGAATTGGGTGGTGGGGGGCTGGGGGGGGCGGGTTCAATCATCCGCCTGTCCATCATACACTTGTACTCCATTCATAGATCCAGTTTCATTTCTGGAAGCTGTTACTAGCGGCTTCTCTGGGTGGAAAGGGCGGGCATGGTTGGGCACTCTTGTTTAGTTTTATTAACCCCCCCGCTGCATCAGAAGGTCGTGGTGTGGTGTTGGGGGGGCGGTTATTGAGGAAGGTAGAATGAAACATGGTCTATGAATGGAAGGGGGGGTGGGTTTTAATAATATGCCTGTCCTCCATTCATGGATCTTGTTGTTCTATTCATAAAAGCCATACCACAGCTTCCAAGAATGGAATTGGGTGGTGGTGGTGGGGGGGGGGGGTTCAATCACCCTCCTGTCCATCAAGCACTTGTACTCCATTCATAGATCGTGTTCCATTCATGGAAGCTGTAGTAAAGTCTTCTATGAATGGACCAGCTGGGCGGAAAGAGCGGGCATCGTCAGGCACGCTAGAGTAGTTCTATTACCCCCCCTAGTGGATTAGAGCTGGGCATCAGAGGAATTAGAATTTGGTAAAGGAAGAACTCCTCACTGAAGGAAAGTCATGTCTGTCCCTTGTGCTGATTTTTTTTGTTGTTGTTGTTTTAGGTGAACTTAGGCTTTAAATAGGAATGTATTTTTATATTTTTATTACTCGGATATTGTTTATAAGGTTGTGTATATAAGAGAGGAACCTGAAGAAGAATCCTCTTGAGAAGCCGCCCCGCGCTGTACAGACCGGGATTCTGAATAAATCTTTTATATGACTATTTAATGACTCTTTGTGGTGCGGAATATAAATATCTGTATAGACTGGTTGTGTGTATATTTGGGTATCTGCGGGGGGGTTTACAAGCACCTCGGTGACGATATTTGCTTTGCTCACATTACGGGAATCTGTGTGTTCAGCAAGTGACCCGTTAAATGACCTGTAAAGGACTCTGACACCAGTCTATGAAAAGTGCTGACCTCGGCTCGGGAGGGGGGGGTCAGCATTGTGTATGCTCGGAGGGGGTCACACGTCCCCGCATATGGTCATCCATTGTAGATTAGAGACTTCACACTTCTGGGTCAGCGGTTACCATGTGCCGGAGAAATAGCAGAACATTGCACCCCACCGCACCAACCCCCCCCCCCCCAGGGATCGACCATTTCATCATTTTCACACTTGGTGGTTTAACTCTTACCTAACTGTAGGCAATGGAGGGAGGTTTACTAAGACTGGAGAGTGCAGAATCTGGTGCAGCTGTGCATGGGAGCCAATCAGCTTCCACCTTCATGTTGTTCTATTTACCACTTAAAGAGGAACTGCAGTCACATAATTTGTAATAAAAACAGTTTTACCATTCTGAAGCTTCCCTCCAACCACTTTGCATATTTATTTTATATGTACTGTGATTCTGTACAGGGGCGGAGCTACCACTAGGCAAACTAGGCAGCCGCCTAGAGGCCCACTGCCCACTGCCTAGGGCGCCCGGCCACTGGTGTTCCTACTCTCTTTTTCTCTCTGCAGCAAGCAACTACCCTGTTTCCCCGAAAATAAGACCTAGCGTGATTGTCAGTGATGGCTGCAATATAAGCCCTACCCCCCAAATAAACCCTAGTTAAAGTCCTTGTAGGTCTTATTTTCAGGGTAGGGCTTATTTTCAGGGAAACAGGGTAGGGCTTATTTGGGGGGTAGGGCTTATATTGCAGCCATCACTGACAATCGCGCTAGGTCTTATTTTCGGGGAAACAGGGTAAGTCTCAGCAGCAGCAGGCAGCCGCCGCTCCGTTCGCACGTAGTGTCAGAGGCGCATCGGTGGCGGAGGACTGTGTCTGTCTCCTGACTCCTGAATGAATGGAAGCAAGCAAACATTCATTGATGGGCGCTGGTAGGCTGCATTTGATGGGCACTTTATTGAAAAGGTGGGGTATACATGGGCAAGGGAAAAGGGGGTGGAGCCAGGGGGGGGGCTGCAAAATTAAGTTTCACCTAGGGCAGGGATATGCAATTAGCGGACCTCCAGCTGTTGCAAAACTACAACTACCATAATGCCTCTGGATGTCATGCTTGTGGCTATCAGTCTTGCTATGCCTCATGGGACTTGTAGTTCTGCAACAGCTGGAGGTCCGCTAATTGCATATCCCTGGCCTGGGGTGTCAAAAATCCTTGCACCAGCCCCGATCCTGTACTTGCCAAATATGCTGCAGAAATCTCCCTCCACTGAGTCTGGCTGCAGCCATTTTAACTGTGGGCAGCTGAAGCTGCTGCCTGTTCACTTCCTGGATTTACCCAGAGGCACACATGCAGCTCTCATTGGCCCTCTTATGACTCACCCCCCATCCCTTCCTAGCAAACTCTCATGAGAGTGAGCTGTGCCTGATGTCATAAGCCAAGGCTAACGACCAAACAGGAAGTGGGCTGTATAAAGGATTTACTGGCAGAAAAAAAAATGTTTTACTATCCAAGGGTATGGGACCCCTAGGGTGGGATTTTGAAGGCACTACCAAAAGAAGAATAAGAATTGCAAATATGATATAAATGTATTGTAGAAAAATACATAGAATATAAAATATGGCAATGGATGCAAAAGATCAAAAATATGCAAATTTAGTATACAGAATCCTATACCCAACGCGTTTCGGAGATGAGTGTCGTCTCCTTCATCAGGGGATTTAACAGGAAAAAAATTGTATCTAAAAGATTCAAATGCAAATAATCAGCAATGAGTTAATACCTCCATCCAATCAAGAATAACCAAAAAGACACCATAAGTACTGATAACTTACATCTTGACTAATTGCATATACATTAGAGCTGCACGATTTTGGCTAAAATGAGAATTTTTTTTTTTTTTGCTTAGAATAAAGATCACGATTCTTGTGGTGTAACATCTTATACAAAAAAATTGGGCTAACTTTAATGAATTAAAAAAAAAAAAAACTAAACAGTAAAGTGTATTTTTTTTTTTTTTAAATTGCGTTTGAAAGACCGCTGCGCAAATACGGTGTGACATAAAATATTGCAACAATGACCATTTTATTCTATAGGGTCTCTGCTAAAAAAAAAAAAAAAAATCATGTTTGGGTGTTTCAAGTAATTTGAAAATAATGATTTTTACTTGTAATCAACAAATGTCAGAAAAGGTTTGGTCTCTAAATGGTTAAACTTCCTTCCTTTAGACCCCTTTCACACTGGGGCGGTTTGCAGGCGTTATTGCGCTAAAAACACCGCCTGCAAACCGCCCCTAAACAGCCTCCGCTGTTTGTTCAGTGTGATAGCCCCGAGGGCTTTCACACTGAAGCGGTGCGCTGGCAGGAGAAGAAAAAAATCTCCTGTCAGCCGCATCTTTGGAGCGGTGAAGGAGCGGTGTATTCAACGCTCCTGCCCATTGAAATCAATGGGACAGCGCGGCTATACTGCGGCTATAGCCGCGCTATACGAGTGGTTTTAACCCTTTTTCGGCCGCCAGCGGGGGGGTTAAAACCGCACCGCTAGCGGCCGAATAACGCGGTAAAACAGCGCTAAAAATAACGCTGTTTTACCGCCGACGCCCCAGTGTGAAAGGGGCCTTACACTCCGGAGTTCTTTCCTTTGATAAAAGAAGGAAAAGATACTTTGTTTCTACTTATTCACAGTGTTGTGATAAAAGGTGGCAGGCTGCTCAGATTTTCTTTTTTTTTTACCAGCTGTGAGAACTCTCTGCACTTGTTAAAAAAGAATCGCGACATGTTGTTTTTTAGATCGGGAAAGGGAAAAAGATCGCAATTTCGATTCTTAACGATTAATTCTGCAGCTCTAATATACATAGAAGTATCCACATACTATCCAAAGGTAAAACAACAACAAGGGCAGAGGATTTAATAGATGGAAAAAAATGACCGAAGGTCCACTTTAACTGGAAGATTTACCCCCCTTCCCCATGACCAGGCCTTTTTTTGCGATACAGCACTGCGTTACTTTAACTGACAATTGCGCGGTCGTGCGACGCTGTACGTTTATGTCATTTTTTTTTTCACCCCGCGAATAGAGCTTTCTTTTTTTTTTTCTTTTTTTCTTTTTTCTTTTGGTGGTATTTGAGCACCACTGTTTTTTTTTATTATATACAAAAATTTATAAATTATAAACAAATAAAAGACCGACAATTTTTTTTTTTTTAAAGAAAACCCCAATATTTTTTACTTTCTATTATAAAACATATCCAATAAAAAAATGTAAAAAAAAAAAAAAAAATCAAATTTCTTCATAAAATTTATATTCTTCTACATATTTTTGGTAAAAAAAAAAATTCCCTATAAGCGTATATTGATTGGTTTGTGCAAAACTTATCGCATCTACAAACTAAGATATATACTGGAGTTTTTATGTTTGTACTGGTAATGGTGGTGATCAGCGACTTATAGCGGGACTGTGATATTGCTGCAGGCAATCGGACACTAACGGACATTTCTGACAATTTGTGGGGACCGCTGACACTAATACAGTGATCAGTGCTAATAATATGCACTGTCACTGTACTAATGACACTGGCTGGGAAGGGGGGTTAACATCAGGGGCAATCAAAGGGTTAACGGTGTGCCTAGCCAGTGTTTGTGTGCTGTGGGGGAGGTGATTTTACTAGGGGGAAGACGCGGATCCTTGTCTCTGCTTTGCAGGAACACGGGATCCATGCCTTCCCTACTGACAGAACAGCGATCTGCCGTGTTTACATAACCAGATCGCCGTTCCGACTCTCTGACTAATGATTAGCGGTTGCCGGCGGACATCGAGCCTGCGGTACTCGCAGATCAGCTCCCACTGTGTATAATCACAGCGGGAGTGGGCTGCCAGCGGCACGCATGAGTGCCCCAGACATGATATGTGACATGATAACATCACGTAGTTGCTGCAGATTTGTCGGTTGCACATCCATGATGCCAATCTCCCGTTCCACCACATCCCAAAGGTGCTCTATTGGATGAGATGTGGTGAGTTTGGAGGACATTGGAGTACAGGGACCTCATTGTCCAGTGGTGAGATGATTGGAGCTTTGTGACATGGTGCATTATCCTGCTGGAAGGAGCCATCAGAAGATGGGGACACTGTAGTCATAAAGGGATGGACATGGTCAGCAACAATACTCAGGCAGGCCGTGGTGATTAAACCATGATCAATTGGTACTAAGGGGCCCAAAGTGTGCCAAGAAAATATCTCCCCCACCATTACACCCCCACCACCAGCCTGAACCGGTGATATCCCATCCGCCACACCATTACACCCCCACCACCAGCCTGAACCGGTGATACCCCATCCCCCACACCATTACACCCCCACCACCAGCCTGAACCAGTGATACCCCATCCCCCACACCATTACACCCCCACCACCAGCCTGAACCGGTGATATCCCATCCCCCACACCATTACACCCCCACCACCAGCCTGAACCGGTGATATCCCATCCCCCACACCATTACACCCCCACCACCAGCCTGAACCGGTGATATCCCATCCCCCACACCATTACACTCCCACCACCAGCCTGAACCGGTGATACCCCATCCCCCACACCATTACACCCCCACCACCAGCCTGAACCGGTGATACCCCATCCCCCACACCATTACACCCCCACCACCAGCCTGAACCGGTGATACCCCATCCCCCACACCATTACACCCCCACCACCAGCCTGAACCGGTGATATCCCGTCCCCCACACCATTACACCCCACCACCAGCCTGAACCGATGATACCCCATCCCCCACACCATTACACCCCCACCACCAGCCTGAACCGGTGATATCCCATCCCCCACACCATTACACCCCCACCACCAGCCTGAACCGGTGATATCCCATCCCCCACACCATTACACCCCCACCACCAGCCTGAACCGGTGATACCCCATCCCCCACACCATTACACCCCCACCACCAGCCTGAACCGGTGATATCCCATCCCCCACACCATTACACCCCCACCACCAGCCTGAACCGGTGATACCCCATCCCCCACACCATTACACCCCCACCACCAGCCTGAACCGGTGATATCCCATCCCCCACACCATTACACCCCCACCACCAGCCTGAACCGGTGATATCCCATCCCCCCCACCATTACACCCCCCACCACCAGCCTGAACCGGTGATATCCCATCCCCTCATCCATTACACCCCCACCACCAGCCTAAACCGGTGATACCTCATCCCCCACACTATTACACCTCCACCACCAGCCTGAACCGGTGATATCCCATCCCCCACACCATTACACCCCCCACCACCAGCCTGAACCGGTGATATCCCATCCCCCACACCATTACACCCCCACCACCAGCCTGAACCGGTGATATCCCATCCCCCACCCCATTAAACCCCCACCACCAGCCTGAACCGGTGATACCCCATCCCCCACACCATTACACCCCCACCACCAGCCTGAACCGGTGATACCCCATCCCCCACACCATTACACCACCACCACCAGCCTGAACCGGTGATACCCCATCCCCCACACCATTACACCCCCACCACCAGCCTGAACCGGTGATATCCCATCCCCCACACCATTACACCCCCACCACCAGCCTGAACCGGTGATACCCCATCCCCCACACCATTACACCCCCACCACCAGCCTGAACCGGTGATATCCCATCCCCCACACCATTACACCCCCACCACCAGCCTGAACCGGTGATACCCCATCCCCCACACCATTACACCCCCACCACCAGCCTGAACCGGTGATATCCCA
The DNA here is from genome assembly GCF_042186555.1 of Aquarana catesbeiana. Classification (NCBI taxonomy): domain Eukaryota; kingdom Metazoa; phylum Chordata; class Amphibia; order Anura; family Ranidae; genus Aquarana; species Aquarana catesbeiana. Next base: position 10,597,887 of record NC_133326.1, on the reverse strand, counting down.
TCCCCCACACCATTACACCCCCACCACCAGCCTGAACCGGTGATATCCCATCCCCCCACACCATTACACCCCCACCACCAGCCTGAACCGGTGATATCCCCTCCCCCACACCATTACACCCCCACCACCAGCCTGAACCGGTGATATCCCATCCCCCACACCATTACACCCCCACCACCAGCCTGAACCGGTGATACCCCATCCCCCACACCATTACACCTCCACCACCAGCCTGAACCGGTGATATCCCATCCCCCACACCATTACTCCCCCACCACCAGCCTGAACCGGTGATACCCCATCCCCCACACCATTACACCCCCACCACCAGCCTGAACCGGTGATACCCCATCCCCCACACCATTACACCCCCACCACCAGCCTGAACCGGTGATATCCCATCCCCCACACCATTACACCCCCACCACCAGCCTGAACCGGTGATATCCCATCCCCCACACCATTGCACCCCCCCACCAGCCTGAACCGGTGATACCCCATCCCCCACACCATTACACCACCAGCCTGAACCGGTGATACCCCATCCCCCACACCATTACACCCCCACCACCAGCCTGAACCGGTGATACCCCATCCCCCACACCATTACACCCCCACCACCAGCCTGAACCGGTGATATCCCATCCCCCACACCATTACACCCCCACCACCAGCCTGAACCGGTGATATCCCATCCCCCACACCATTACACCCCCACCACCAGCCTGAACCGGTGATATCCCATCCCCCACACCATTACACCCCCACCACCAGCCTGAATCGGTGATATCCCATCCCCCACACCATTGCACCCCCCCCACCAGCCTGAACCGGTGATACCCCATCCCCCACACCATTACACCACCAGCCTGAACCGGTGATACCCCATCCCCCACACCATTACACCTCCACCACCAGCCTGAACCGGTGATACCCCATCCCCCACACCATTACACCCCCACCACCAGCCTGAACCGGTGATATCCCATCCCCCACACCATTACACCCCCACCACCAGCCTGAACCGGTGATACCCCATCCCCCACACCATTACACCCCCACCACCAGCCTGAACCGGTGATACCCCATCCCCCACACCATTACACCCCCACCACCAGCCTGAACCGGTGATACCCCATCCCCCACACCATTACACCCCCACCACCAGCCTGAACCGGTGATACCCCATCCCCCACACCATTACACCCCCACCACCAGCCTGAACCGGTGATACCCCATCCCCCACACCATTACACCTCCACCACCAGCCTGAACCGGTGATACCCCATCCCCCACACCATTACACCCCCACCACCAGCCTGAGCCGGTGATATCCCATCCCCCACACCATTACACCCCCACCACCAGCCTGAACCGGTGATACAAGGCAGGATGGATCCATGCGCCAAATTCTGACCCCACCATCTGAATGTCGCATCTGAAATCCAGACTCATCAGACCAGGCAACGTATTTCCAATCTTCTATTGTCCAATCTTGGTGATCCTGTGCCAATTGTAGCCTCAGTTTCCTGTTCTTAGCTGACAGGAGTGGCACCCGGTGTGGTCTTCTGCTGCTGTAGCCCATCTGCTTCAAGGTTGGATGTGTTGTGCATTCAGAGATGGTATTCTGCATACCTTGGGTGTAACGAGGGGTTACTTGACTTACTGTTGCCTTTCTATCATCTGGAACCAGTCTGCCCATTCTCCTCTGACATCAACAAGACATTTTCCTCCACACAACTGCCACTCACTGGATATTTTCTCTTTTTCCCACCAATCTCTGTAAACCCGAGAGATGGTTGTGTGTGAAAATCCCAGAAATACTCAGAACAGCCCGTCTGCCACCAACAACCACGCCACACTCAGTCACTTCAATCCCCTTTCTTCCCCATTCTAATGCTCGGTTTGAACTTCAGCAAGTCGTCTTCACCACGTCTAGATGCCTAAATGCGTTGAGTTGCTGCCATGTGATTGGCTGATTAGCAATTTGGCCGGTGAGTGTACATTCACATCAGTCCCCGCCCTCAAGGAGCTTACAATCTAAGGTCCCTAACTCACACTCATACATACATATACTGGGGGCCAATTACCCTCCCAGCATGTCTTTGGAGGAAACCCACACAGGTAAACATTCCTCTGATTGGCTGTGGCGAAGATCGTGATGTCACCTGCCCGCCCCAGCCAATCAGAGGAAGCTTATGTAACATCGCAGAATCGCCAGGAGTAGGAGAATTTATTTTGCAGCGTTTTTTGCTGATGAGTCACAGCAATGGCATTAAATATACAGCTGGATTTTTTTTTTTTTTTAACAATTTTATTTTTTTTACTATTTTGGGCCATTTTTCCTTTGATAATAACACAAAATCCGGAGATATCTATTAACACCTCCAAATGAAAGCAGGATCTGTCCGGAAAAAACACGGAATCATTTGCCTGGATACCCTTAGGCCCCATTTGCACCTGCGCCGTTCCTGGAATGCGGAACCAAGCAAGAGCACATTTCGAAAATGCATGAAAAAAAAAAAAACGCTACAAACGCGCAAAGCTCCCAATGGTGACATTTGTTTAACCACTTCGCACCCAGGCCAATTCTGACATTTCTCTCCTACATGTAAAATTCATCAATTTTTTTGCTAGAAAATGACATAGAACCCCCAAATATTATATATGGTTTGTTTTTTTTTAGCAAAGACCCTAGAGAATACAACGGCGGTCACTGCAACTTTTTATCTCACGCTGTATTTTGTGCGGCAATTTTTTTAAAAATAAAAAACAGTTTAATGCTTTAAAAAAAAAAACATTAACGTTAGCCCAATTTTTTTGCAAAATGTGAAAGATTAAGTTACGCCAAGTGAATAGATACCTAACATGTCACGCTTCAAAATTGCACACGCTTGTGGAATGGCGCCAAACTTTGGTACCTAAAAATCCCCATAGGCGATGATTTAAAATTTTTTACTGGTTACATGTTTTGAGTTACAGAGGAGGTCTAGGACTAGAATTATTTCTCTCGCTCTAACGTTCGCGGCGATACCTCACATGTGTGGTTTGAACACTGTTTTCATATGTGGGCGGGACTTTCGTATGCGTTCGCTTCTGCGAGCTCACGGGGACAGGGGCGCTTTAAGTTTTGTTTTTTTTATTGTTAATTTGTTTTTTTTTTTGTTTTTTTAGTTTGACACTTAAAAAAAAAAAAAAATTTGATCACTTTTATTACTATTACAAGGGATATAAACATCCCTTGTAATTGGAATATGGCCCGATCTGTTCTTTTTACAGTGATATATGGGAGTCAATAAGACCCACATCTTACCTCTAGGCTGGGAGGCCTGAAATAAAAAATAAAAAAACGATCACGGTTCCTCAGCCGTGGTGGCGCCGTTTTTTTGGATGCAGAGGCCGGGCATGACGTCATAACATCACGCCCGGCCTCCGAGCGATCATAGAGACTCTGGCGACCATCTGGTCCGCTGAGAATCTCTATCGTCACCATCCGGGGCCGGCGGATCCGTTCTCTGACTCACCGATGGAAGCGGTGAGTCGGTAGAAGCACTGGAGGGAGGGGGGGGCTTCTACCGACTCACCTCAACCCGATAGAACACCTTTGGGATGAATTAGAACAGAGACTGTGAGCCAGGCCTTCTCGTCCAACATCAGTGCCTGACCTCACAAATGCGCTTCTGGAAGAATGATCAAACATTCCCATAGACACACTCCTAAACCTTGTGGACAGCCTTCCCAGAAGAGGTGAAGCTCTTATAGCTGTAAAGGGCGGAGCCAACTCAATATTGAACCCTACGGACTAAGACTGGGATGTCATTAAAGATCATGTGTGTGTAAAGGCAGGCGTCCCAATACTTTTGGTAATAAAGTGTGTGTGTGTGTGTGTGTATATATATATATATATATATGTTCAATTTTTTTTTTTTCTTTTTTACAAATTTATTTTCCGTTTTAACATTTTTTTTGTAACACACTGTTGCAGGAAGAGTGCAGTGTCATCATACTGGCACTCCTGCTCTTAGGAGGTAATCAGGGTCTTTTTTTTTTTTTTTTAATACTACAATTGCTTTTTACAGTGATGACCACTTTATAAGCAATCATTTTTACTTTGTCAATGGCATTCACAGCTATCACATGATACAGGTCTGCTATGATTGGCCCTGTACCATGTGATCACTGTGATCAATTACAGTAGTACACTATGAATGGAAGCCATTGGTCACAGCGATCATATGGGATCAGGGCCGGTGTTCTGCCGAGAAAGTTCCCCTCGGCGGATAAGGACCCCCCCCTCTACTGCGCAGGCGCAGCGCTTGCGCAGTAGGAACCGGCGGAAATAGCCGAAGCTGAATACAATAGAAATCAGCTGTACACGGCGCCTGTAAGAGGGCCCCTCGCTTCGCTCGCCACGCTTCGGGCACGGCCTCGCTTCGCTCGGCTCTTTTTTATTCTCCCTCTACGTCCACTTGGATGGTGGGGCTTGAACCTGGACCCAGGGGGCGCAGGCGCCGTGTACAGCTGACTGACGTTTTTCAGCTTCGGCTATTTTCGGCGGCTGCTAGTCCTTCGTACTGCACAAGCGCTGCGCCTGTGCAGTACAGGGGGGGGGGGGGGGTCCTTATCCGCCGGGGGAACTTTCTCAGCAAGACACCGGACCGATACAACGATCTATCTCTTGCTGTGTCCTGTGGGTCACGTATTCTGCCACTGCGCAGTCCCTAGGGCGCTTGACTGGGAGGACATCATATGACGTCCACCTGGAAGAGTAGTGATCCCACCCGGTCGTTTTTTTTTAAACAGGTTTGGCAGGAGGTGGTTAAGGTTTGTTTTGACCTTTTGGTCATGAAGGGGGTTAAAGAACAAAGGTGTGACGAGGACATGTGTGAGTTCTCCTCGATGTTTGTTTTTCGGCTCCCTTTTTGGTTCTTTGTTTAGCTGTTGCGTGTGATGGGAACGTGGCCAGGTAGAGGGCCTTGTTCTGCCCACACACGAGAGGGAAGATGATGGGACAGTGGCCAGGTAGAGGGCCTTGTTCTGCCCACACACGAGAGGGAAGATGAAGTTCCCCTCGGCGGATAAGGACCCCCCCCTCTACTGCGCAGGCGCAGCGCTTGCGCAGTAGGAACCGGCGGAAATAGCCGAAGCTGAATACAATAGAAATCAGCTGTACACGGCGCCTGTAAGAGGGCCCCTCGCTTCGCTCGCCACGCTTCGGGCACGGCCTCGCTTCGCTCGGCTCTTTTTTATTCTCCCTCTACGTCCACTTGGATGGTGGGGCTTGAACCTGGACCCAGGGGGCGCAGGCGCCGTGTACAGCTGACTGACGTTTTTCAGCTTCGGCTATTTTCGGCGGCTGCTAGTCCTTCGTACTGCACAAGCGCTGCGCCTGTGCAGTACAGGGGGGGGGGGGGGGGTCCTTATCCGCCGGGGGAACTTTCTCAGCAAGACACCGGACCGATACAACGATCTATCTCTTGCTGTGTCCTGTGGGTCACGTATTCTGCCACTGCGCAGTCCCTAGGGCGCTTGACTGGGAGGACATCATATGACGTCCACCTGGAAGAGTAGTGATCCCACCCGGTCGTTTTTTTTTAAACAGGTTTGGCAGGAGGTGGTTAAGGTTTGTTTTGACCTTTTGGTCATGAAGGGGGTTAAAGAACAAAGGTGTGACGAGGACATGTGTGAGTTCTCCTCGATGTTTGTTTTTCGGCTCCCTTTTTGGTTCTTTGTTTAGCTGTTGCGTGTGATGGGAACGTGGCCAGGTAGAGGGCCTTGTTCTGCCCACACACGAGAGGGAAGATGATGGGACAGTGGCCAGGTAGAGGGCCTTGTTCTGCCCACACACGAGAGGGAAGATGATGGGAACGTGGCCGGGTAGAGGGCCTTGTTCTGCCCACACACGAGAGGGAAGATGATGGGAACGTGGCCAGGTAGAGGGCCTTGTTCTGCCCACACACGAGAGGGAAGATGATGGGAACGTGGCCAGGTAGAGGGCCTTGTTCTGCCCACACACGAGAGGGAAGATGATGGGAACGTGGCCAGGTAGAGGGCCTTGTTCTGCCCACACACGAGAGGGAAGATGATGGGAACATGGCCAGGTAGAGGGCCTTGTTCTGCCCACACACGAGAGGGAAGATGATGGGAACGTGGCCAGGTAGAGGGCCTTGTTCTGCCCACACACCAGAGGGAAGATGATGGGAACGTGGCCAGGTAGAGGGCCTTGTTCTGCCCACACACGAGAGGGAAGATGATGGGAACGTGGCCAGGTAGAGGGCCTTGTTCTGCCCACACACCAGAGGGAAGACAGATGATGGGACAGTGGCCGAGGAGGACATCATCGACTCTCAGAGGAGCGCTGTTCAGGACTCAATACACAATAGGTGTATTTATAGCCGTACAAATCTCCGGATAAGTCGGATGTGCACAAATATATGGAAAAATGAACAAAGGACAAAGTCCCATATGAGCAGGCCAGGCCTTCCTCATTTCCTCTACAGACTCATAAACAGCAGCCCGTTCTAGCTCATGACTTAAACAGTTATTCCAAGGGCTCCACCGTACAAAAGCTCGACTGTCTGCTCCAATGTTTATTTGCATCTATTAAAAAAAAAAAAAAAAAATGTTGGTGGTGCCTGGAGACCATGGCGGAGTGATAATTGTGCCGGCAGCCCACGGTGGTTCCCAACGAACATCCTGAACTGGAGCCGCCATTTCCCCCGAAATGTATAAACCTGCAAGGATGAAGAAAGTGGAGGGCTTCTTCGAGCAATTAACCAGATGTTTGTCATTAATAACTAACCAGCTAGAGAGCAGCGGTGGCTGGAATCCTTCCCTTCCCTCCGTTTTTATAAATCATCCCCAAACCCATCATTTAAAGCTGGATTCCAGGTATGGCCTTTTTTTTGCATTGTGACATTGATCTAGTGTGGACCAGTGGAAGGATATACTGTATACTCCATACCTGACTGATCCCTGTGGAAGCTGAGAAACGCTGTAGAAGCTGCTGGTGCTATAGTGGTCCTTGCTGTCCTCTGGGACCTGTGCCGAGCGGCTGCCCTGCTGCATAGTGAACATTGGGTCGCTTGCTTGGCACAGGCGCCATTCAGAGAACGCCTTGGCACTACTACAGTAACAGCCACGATCTTCCGGGCACCATGCTGAGCCGCTGCATAGTGAACACAGGGTCCCTTGGCACGGGTGCCATTCAAAAAACGCCTTGGCACTGCTACAGTAACAGCCGGGATCTTCTGGATCCCGTGCTGAGCGGCTGTCCTGCTGCACAGTGAACATGGGGTCCCTTGCTTGGCACAGGCGCCATTCTGAGAACGCCTTGGCACTACTACAGTAACAGCTACGATCTTCTGGGTCACAGGCCGAGTGGCTACCCTGCTGCGTAGGGAACATTATGTCACTTGGTCGACACAGGCACCATTCAGAGAGCACCTTGGCACTACTACAGTGATAGCCAGGAATTTCTGAATCCCATGCTGAGCGGCTGTCCTGCTGCATAGTAAACATGGCGCTGCTTGCTTGGCACAGGTGCCATTCGGAGAACGACTTGGTGCTACTACAGTAACAGCCACGATCTTCCGGGCACCATGCTGAGCCGCTGCATAGTGAACACAGGGTCCCTTGGCACGGGTGCCATTCAAAAAACGCCTTGGCACTGCTACAGTAACAACCGGGATCTTCTGGATCCCATGCTGAGCGGCTGTCCTGCTGCACAGTGAACATGGGGTCACTTGCTTGGCTGCCCGCGGCACACTGACCACAGATGGGTGCTCGCTCGGCACTGCTGCCAGCCACAGAACACCTTGTGCTTTTATTTAAAGCGGAGGTCCTGCCAAATTTTTTTTTTTTTTTTTAAAGTCAGCAGCTACAAAAACCTGTCCAGGGCGCCCGCGATGTCGGCACCCGAAGCCGATCTGTCCCTCGGCTCTTGGGTGGAGGAGCCTCCATCTTCGGTAAGGAAATCAGGAAGTGAAGCCTTGCGGCTTTAAAACCTGGTTCCCTACTGCGCATGCGCGAGTCGCGCTGCGCAATCCCACAGGTCCCTGCTGTCTTCTGGGACCTGTGTGTCTCCCAGAGGACAGCGGGGGGGGGGGGGAGGCGCCAGATATGGCATAGATATCCGCGGGTACCCGCGGATATCTATGCCCGGAAGTGGGAGCAAATACCTGGATTATACATGTATCTGCTCTCCCCCCCCCCCCCCCGAAAGGTGCCAAATGTGACACCGGAGGGGGGGATTCCGAAAAGCGGAAGTTCCATTTGTGGGTGGAACTCCGCTTTAAGTAAATACAAGGCTCTCTTTGTTGGGCATTGTGGAGATCATGACATCATCACCCTGCCTCTCCAAATTGTCCAATCAGAGAATACATTGCATGCATTCAGAAAGATGCAAGGAAAAATAAACACAATGGAGTTAGCACACCTGAGATAATAATGTGTAAAGGCAATTAAAAATAATTACAGTATATTAAAAAAAAAAATGAATAAAAAACAAATCAAAAAATGCCTGTGCCAAGCTAGCAGCCCCATGTGTTGACTATGCAGCATGGCAGCCGCTCAGCAGTGCCCCCTAAAGTCAGCGAGTGGCTACCACAGTGATTCTCCGCTTCCACAGGGATCGGCCAGGTATGGAATATGTATACTTAACATCGGTCCAAACTGGTCCATTGTAACTTTTGGAAAAATAAAGCCCTGCCTGGAATTTAGCTTTGCATTTTGAGTTTGGGAATGAATTCTAAAACATGGAGGGAAGGGAAAAATTTCAGCTGTTTTTCTATAGCTGGGTAGTTATTGATGACAGACATCTGGTTACTTGCTTTGAGAAGCCCTCCACTTTTTTTCCATCCTTGCATGTTTATAAATCTTAGGTAAATGACGGCTCCATTGCAGGATGTTCACAATGTAATGGATGTATGATAAAAAAAAACACATACCTGGAGTTCAGCTTTAACCACTTCAGCCCCCTGGAAGAATTTACCCCCTTCCTGATCAGGCCATTTTTTTGTGATACGGCACTGCGTCGCTTTAACTGACAATTGCGTGGTCGTGCGATGCTGAATCCTAAACAAAATTCATGTCCTTTTTTTTCCCACAAATAGAGCTTTCTTCTGGTGGTATTTGATCACCTCTGCGGTTTTCATTTTTTGGGCTATAAACAAAAAAAGACCGACAATTTTGAAAAAAAACAACATATTTTTTTACTTTTTGCTATAATAAATATCCCAAAATTAAAAATTTCTTTCTCAGTTTAGGCCGATATGTATTCTTCTACATATTTCTGGTAAAAAAAAATGCAATAAGCGTATATTGATTGGTTTTCACAAAAGTTATCACGTTTACAAAATAGGGGATAGATTTATGCCATTTTAATTATATATTTTTTTACAAATAATGGCAGCGATCTGCAAATTTTCATCGGAACTGCGACATTGCGGCGGACAGTTCGGACACTTTTGACACTTTTTTGGGACCATCGACATTTATACAGCGATCAGAGCTAAAAATAGCCACTGATTACTGTATAAATGTCATTGGCAGGGAAGGGGTTAACACTAGGGGGCGATCAAGGGGTTAAATGTGTTCCCTCAGTGTGTTCTAACTGTAAGGGGGTTGGGAATGCCTGGAGGAGGAGACCGATCGTTGTTCCTATATACTAGGAACACACGATCTGTCTCCTCTCCCCTGCCAGAACGGGGATGTGTGTGTGTTTACACACACACATCCCCGTTCTGGCTCTGTCAGGAGTGATCGTGGCCGCTGCGCGCGCTCATCGGCTCCTCAGTGACACGGCAGGCGCCCGGCCACGCCCCCTATACCCCTTAAAGCGGCCGACATAGAGCTACGACGGCTTGCCCAGGAGAGCCAACTGTCAGAAACCATGAAATCAGACCGAGACAGAAGTACAGTTAAATTACACTTGTTTAATAATAAAAGTAAAAAGAACAAACGTAGTCAAAACATAGCCAAAGTTCAGTAACCGGAACGGATAGTCAGCCAAGCCAGAAGTCAGGGATCAAGGTAGTGGAACAGCAAGCAGGATCTGGAGCCAGAAGGGATGTCAGCAAAGCAAGTCTTTAAACAGGAATGCAGGAGAGCGTCTCTGTGACGTTGACCAAGGCGAAGGCAGAGATCCACTGGGCTGAACGGTTTAAGTAGGCAGGACTGACGAGCAGGATATCATCAACAGCTGAGTAACTGTGGAGAGAGATAGGAGCTGCCAATTAGCCGACAGCTGAGCGGCCAGCTCTGAGAAGGAAGGGCTGAGCCCAGCCCTGACACCAACCTGCCGCAGTATAACTGCGGCGGCTGGTCGGAAACCAGTTTTTAATGGAATGGTTTGGGACTTTAAGTGAGGCGTGGGGCTGTGCCTCCATCCCGAATGCAAGAAAAAAAGGGGGGGGGGGGAAGGCCGGAGGCCAGGTGGGACTTTGAATGAGGCAGTAGACAGGTTGGAGTAAGGTAAAAGATGTGTACAAGTTTATTGGTGAAAAATTCTGGGTATACAACACATATAAAGGGCTACGTGTGCATGCGCACAGACCATAGCCTACAAGTCGGGAACCAGTTAACCAAATACTAGCAGACATTTTTGGTCAGGATCAGGGCACAGTTTTATGTGACCTTGCAAAAAAACGAGATACAGGGGATGCCCCAGCTCATGTTTTAAACTTATAATTTTTTGTCTTCCTGGCCGCTAAGCCAACCTGGCCAAAAGTATGGAAACCGGCTACTCCAAAAGTCCAATGAGATAAGCAGAAGATGTCTTGGTAAGATGTCTTAATAAACCAGAAACATTCTACAGGTTTACATGATTCTAAGCCTAACTTCTGGACACCATGGGGGTCTGGCCATCATGGATGAGGCATTACATCTCTCCAAACTTTGACCAGACCCTGCTCACCATATGAAGAGCTTTGGTGACACACTGGGCTTTCCCCTCTTTATCCCTTCCCATTGCACCTGCAACCACAGCTGCCATCCTTTCAGTCTGCTCTCCAATACCTTTCAAATATGTATCCAGCTTGGGAACTTTTTCCCATTTAATAGGATGCAGCAACATCCCTGAAGAAAGGGGAGTCCTTTCCCCCAAAACTTGTTGGCTCGATCGACTTATTTCTTTCCATTAACACCTTTTTACCTACCTTCCAATTCACATCCTTTTTGGACAGTGGGCGCTCCTTCCTTCCTACATGTTTGAAATGACCCTAAGGCCCGTACCAAAAAGGCAGCAGCCCAAACCCAAAGAGGTTTCATTGCTATTATCTAATACTGGGCACAACCTGCTGGGGGAGTCCCTTCCCACTTGCCAATACAGCCGTCCACCCACGACCAGCTGCTGATCCTGTCAGTCCATCGCTGGTCTCCAGCACAAACGAGATACATTTCCTACTAGGGTTGCCACCTTTTTTTTCCCCAAGTCAAACCCCAACACTTTAGAGGTGCCCAGCAATTTTTTTTCTATAGTATAAACTATACATATATTTTGCTATTAAATAACATTTCTAATCATATGAAGTTAATAAAAACAGTTCTCCTTTTACATCTGAATCCACAGAGTTCCTCTTTACATGTGAACTCGCAGAGTTCCCTTTCACTGTAAGGGGGGACTCTGATTTAAGGGAGAACTCTGGGGCCTCTAACATAAGGGATGCTCTGGGAACCCTGATTTAAGGGGGGACACTGAGTACTCTGATTTAAGGGAGAACACTGAGAACTCTGATGTACGGAGAGACACTGATGTAAGGGGGAACACTGTGGCCTCTGGTGTAAAGGGGAACTCTGATGTAAGGGGTGCTCTGAGAACCTTGATTTTCCTTAGTGTACTCACTCAGAGGCAGGAGAGAGAAGGGGGGAGACTTCAGTCACAGACCAGGATGGATGGTGAGCTCACTCACCCCTTGGCAGTCAGCACCTCTCATCCAGATGTAGCTGAGGCTGCTGAACTTCAAATTTCCTTTTCTGAGGCACAACGCCGGAGATTGGAGTGTGGGTAGACACCACAGAGGGGTGGGGGAGGAGGTGCAGATCGAGGCCCTTGCTCCTCTCCCATCTGTATGTGGGGGGATTGTTAGTGTTGGCTTTGGGCATTCTGAAAAAGAGTGTAACAGACACTTTCAGCTTAGACGACTGCAGCCAGCAACCCTGCTGGGAAGCCACAGTCCAGTATGAATAATGTGTCCGGGTTTCAGGCTGTCTGAAACCCGGATGCATGATTCCAAACCCCAACTGTGGCATCAACCAGATGTTCAACTCCCTATCCAGGGATTATCTGCGCTATGTGCTACAAAGATGGGGCTTTAGGCACTCGGTCTGATCTTGATTCTCTGCCCTTTACTCCAATCCTTCTGCCATGGTCCAATATTCTGTTTCTTTTTCCCAACCATTTTGGATTTTGTGACAGTTATCCCTTATCCCCAATACTTTTTATCCTGGCTATAGAGCTCCTGGCGTTTGTGATCAGGTAAAACCGGAGGGGTCACCAATGCCTGCCATCATTATTAAATTATTCCATTAGTGCATGACACTTTTTTTTACCTCCCTAATCCTCCCAAACCTTTGCCGAACCTTGATCAGTTTGTTCAGTTCTCAGACCTCACAGTTAAGCAGAGCAAATCCAAGGGTCTTAAGCATTACTCTCCCCTCTGATGTAGTCACCCACCTTCAATCTCATTTCTCCTATCGCTGGAAGACTTTAGCTTTGGACTATTTAAGATAAAATCTACTGCACACTAAACCTCCCTCTTCTCTGCAAACTACTCTAACCACTCTATTACAATCCTGGAAATTTCCTCCCGTCTCCCCAGGATTCTATATTATTTCTGGACTTTACTAGTTAGGGTCCCACCCTTCTACTTGCACTTGCTCCAAATATACTCTTTTTTTCTCTATTTGGTCACACGCTGTAAAAGACCCAGAGTGTTTCGCCTCACCCTCCACACACATAGCTTACAAGAAGGTCTGAGCATCCCTAATATAGAGAAATATTACAAAGCTGCTCAGATTTCACAACTGTTGCATGCTACCACCCTGACGCGGACACTACCCTGACCCCTGGGGCGCAAGGCTCCCAACAGGGGCAAGGCTCAACATGGTCCACCTACCCAAAGGGTGGCCTGACCCCTTTCCTCATGGTCAGCCCAGGGCTGGACTGGGACAAAAATTTGGCCCTGGACTTCCTCATGACCGGACCACTTTAATTTTGAGTTTCCCCAACAGCGTCCCCCTTACATCAGAGTGTCCCCAACAGCGTCCCCCTTATATCATAGTGTCCCCAACAGCGTCCCCCTTACATCATAGTGTCCCCAACAGCATCCCCCTTACATCATAGTGTCCCCAACAGCGTCCCCCTTACAACATAGTGTCCCCAACAGCATCCCCCTTACATCAGAGTGTCCCCAACAGCATCCCC